>NC_056734.1:134615611-134645611 GCF_019279795.1 Protopterus annectens
ATGGGAGAAATAAATAACACATTGTGCTTAAAACGTATTAGGCAAACAGTTACGAATATACTCGGTTCAGTGTGCATAACAGCAGAGCTTTCATTTCATTTTAGATAAGCCTACAAGACAACACAAAATTGGCTTAAATTAAATTTTTGATCCCGCACTGTCTCCTCTTAGCAAAAACATTTTGAAGGAATTGTAATATATTTATATGTCGTTTCTCCAGCTACACTAACCAAAGGGCACATTTGTCATTCCCTGCTTCCCTACATTTAGTCTAGAGCTCTTTAATCCATATTCTCTTAAGCAGCGGGTGGTCATTTCCCAAGTTACAGATTTTTGCTGTTGGACATTTCCTACTTTTAAAGAATGCTGACTTTGGAAAACAATGTTTCAAAACTCCAACAGCTGGTAAGAAACTGGGCTAATGAGAACATTTTGCATAAAAAGTACTAGAATGTAATTAAAATCGTTTTATTTCTACTGCATCAATTTTATATGAAGGCCTTTTCCATGAATGACAGTTCATAATACTATGACACGCACATCCTTAATAAAAAAAATGTCCCGATGTATATTTTATATGAAATCTGTTACTTGTAACATAAAAGTTTTGGTAAACAAATACATTTGTTGAATTCCTGATGGAAAATTTTCACAATAGCTGTGCAACGCATATTTATTCTGTTTACAGGCAGAAATTGAAAAATTCAGTATGCTCTAAATTGCAGCTTTGATTTAAGTTATGCAGATCACGAATAGCTTTATTATACTGAAACACACAAATAAGCCCTGGGCAGCCAACGTTTCTTTTTAATGTTTTAGCTTTACAGTTGTGGTTCGGTAAGAGTCCAGTCCACAAGTACTGCTGAATACTGGGAGCAACATCGAAGAGTTTTCTCTTCAGAGGGCCCCTTTAAATAAATGAGCGCTGTACTTGCCTGCCTTGGGACTGAAAAATGAGAATGTGGAATCCGGAGGAGGTGATGACACACAAAACAATGCTGTTACACCTGCTTAGCCTCTGCAGCCGGTTACGGAAATGCCTTCCAGGGAGAACCAGCATCAGGGCCTAGCATGGGTGGTATGAAGAAACTGATACCCCAAACCCTAAAGAACATTAAGCGCTTATACACAGACAGGGTGTTGCTGCTTAAAAGAGGGAGACTAATGGCTTTAAAGAATGCTGGATCTCGCCTTCACTTCAGTTAGTCCTTGCAAAAAGGGCATTTGCAGTCCCTAACGTTTAAACTATGTGCTTGCATGCTAATTCAAACAAGAACAAATCGGTACAAGGATGCACATCTACTAAAATAAGGACACTACATTTAACAATATGCCACTAGTTGTAAATATATTGTGTTTCCCTTTTTCTGGAGCTAGATACGTAACGCTGCAAATAAAATATTTCATAAATGGAGCGTGTATAGATGCATCATTTAAAAAGTCAAGCTAATTCCCTTTGAGTGTGTGGTCGGGAATAAAGTGCTGTTATGGGGAGCTTTGAGACGCATGACCTCAGATTCCACCCATTGCAAATAAACTGGCAGACAGTTATATATAGCGTGTGTTAAGAAACAAGATATTCTTGAGTAAAACTCGTTTTTTTTTCTATAAGATATAGGAATACACAATGAATATGCCATTTCAATATCCAGAATAATTGCATCATTAGTGTCTGTCTAGTCCACCAAATACGCAGTTGTGTGGCATTTAAATCTACTTAAGTGCAGTATGAAGTTAGTCTGACAAATACAATAATATGTGTAGCGCATTATTATTTTCGTTTCAGAAAAAAATAGTAGAAATTGCAATCGCTTACATAATGCATTTACTGTCTCCAACAGCTTAATTTGTTTTATTTGTAGACAAAAATCCAGCAGTAACAGTTCCAAATTACAAAAAAAAAAAAAAACAAATGTGTAATGATCAAACATGTAATTGCTCTTCCTGGCCCTTTGAGTGGTGAGGAAATTGTAGAATTTGTTGAAAATAAGCACTTGTTTCTTAAGATGCAGTAGTGTGCTTACTCCCTAAACATCTAAGGAGGATTAGCACATGGAGTGCGTGTGCGCACGTGTGTGTGGCAACTTTGACATGTCTGCATCAGACATGCGTTCATTTTAAAGGGTTACTATTTTATTCTCACTTATCACCACAAGGTACGTTTATTGTAATAACAATGAGCGAAAATATACATCTAGATAATACTGGCAATTGTAAATTCGTTCGCTTTTAAGACTTGAAAAACAGTAAGTTTGAAGCAAAACATAAGTTAAGATGTAACTGTAAATTGTATTAGTATTTGTTGTATGACATACTTCTGCATGTCTCCACAAGCACTTTTTTGTTAGAACTTAGATTTACCATTCACTAGCATCCACAATGTTAATGTTGACAGAACCAACTGTCAAGAAATGCATAACAGCTTAGAAATATGCCCACTTTAATGTCAGGTTTGTCGCACACGTTTGCGAGCTGGGAGGCATGGCTGTGATTAATTTCCAAGACCAGGATCCTATTAGAAGTGACGGAGGACTCAGGGAAAAAAAGAAGAAAGAAAAAGAGGAATTTGCAGCTGGCCCCTCGTTTGTAGGGGAAGCAGCCAATGACGGAAGCGGAACCAATGCAGTTACAAATCAGGAGAGAGCAAGGAAAAGAGCTTCAAATATCCGAGACTGGTCAAGTTGAGAAGAAGTTGCCTGTTTTGGATGAAACCAGGAGTGGGTGCCAGATTTAGGGGCACTTCTCTCCATTTGACGTTTACTATTCAGATGTGAGGAACACGTTGCTCTGCGTTGTAGTGAAACCCACGGACTTCAATTACCTAGTGCAACTGTTCCTTCTAAGAGTCTGCTAAAGGGTGCAGCCAGTTCCTGAAGAACCCGAGCAATATATTCAGCCGGAACCAGCACTGGTGTAAGAAGGCGTGAATAATAAAAAGCAACATCTTTTGTAAAAATGATGGCCACTTACCACGACCCTGAAGACAGCACAGTGGCATTGCTGGTCCATGATAATAATACCAGCAAAGAAAATGAGTGTTCAAAAGATGACGGGAGTCAGGAGAAGACTACAGAGAAGCCAGACCCTTCACAGAAACCCCCATATTCTTACGTTGCTCTAATCGCGATGGCTATCAGAGAAAGTCCGGAGAAAAGACTCACTCTGTCTGGGATATATCAGTACATAATCAGCAAGTTCCCATTTTACGAGAAAAACAAAAAAGGCTGGCAGAACAGCATCCGCCACAACCTCAGTTTAAATGAATGCTTCATCAAAGTGCCAAGGGAGGGCGGGGGAGAAAGAAAGGGAAACTACTGGACCCTTGATCCAACGTGCGAAGATATGTTCGAAAAGGGGAATTATAGGAGAAGACGGAGAATGAAGAGACCTTTCAGACCCCCTCCCGCCCATTTCCAAGCTGGGAAGACTCTCTTCTCTGGGGACAGTTATGGTTACCTTTCACCTCCAAAATATTTACAGTCGAGTTTCATGAACAATTCTTGGTCTATTGGACAGCCGTCTGCACCCATGCCTTATGCCTCTTGTCAGATGGCAAGTGGCAATATCAGCCCAGTTAATGTGAAGGGACTGTCCGCACCCACATCTTACAATCCTTATTCTAGGGTCCAGACCATGGCTTTACCTAGCATGGTGAACTCTTACAATGGCATGAGCCACCATCATCATCCCCACGCTCATCACCCACAACAGCTAAGTTCTGTTCCGACAGCACCTCCATCCACTCCTTCGGCAAATGGGGCAGGTCTACAGTTTGCCTGTGCCCACCAACCCGAGCTTTCTATGATGCATTGCTCCTACTGGGATCACGAAACCAAACACAGCGCCTTGCATCCAAGACTAGACATTTAGCGATTATCACTGAGCAATATATCAATGAATGGATCTTTGATTTCCAGTGTGCCAAAATACACGTTACCTTTAGAAGGTTGCATCCCGCCACTGAACTGAAGATAGTACATTAGTGCTGAAAATGTCCTCCTTAGAGCTGCAACAGAACTTCTTTGAAAGCTTTTGCAGACTGGACAGCAAATTATGTTGTCTGAAAATGCTGACTGCTTATATTTTTAATTTTATGACTTGAAAATATCTTGTTGTGAAACGGGAACCACGGAGTTACATGTTATATATATATATTTTTACTACTTTAAGGGCTAAACTGACTAACAACGATCAAGCCATGCTAATGTGCCAAGCAGACAAAGTGGAAGACAAAGTAAATTATTTAGGGTCCTATTTAGTGTGACATGTGCCCGGCATGTTTGGTACATACTAGGGATGTTATTGCACTTAAATATTGCAGACTACAACGGACTTTGCCAGGTAAAATGTCAACATACGTATAAGAAGGTCTATCAATCACACACATTCATTTTAACATCCACGGTCTATGTAGTAACAGGTTTACATATTAGATGATTCAGACTGCCCCTTAAATTAAATGCAGCTGAAAACAGAATATTTTTGCAATAGCCATCATAATTGCCATGTGTAGTACGTAGTAAATGCAGTTACGCTGATGCAAACACGAGCTGACATCTCCAGTGTGTTTCTGAAAAAGATAAGGATTTATTTAAACCAAAGGAACACTTAAACTTGATCCATACAAGGAAGTTTCCCTACCCAATTTACTTCATTATGAAGTGTTTGTGATTTAGACTGTGATTTGTGAATTTATTTTAGTGTTAATGGGTCCAAGTGAAATTTCTGTTATGAATAATTATATCATATTGTAGGTAAGATATCTTTACATTGCAGACCAGGACCAACTAGAGTAAACTATAGCACTTTTGCTGTATTTTCTAGTTTTAACTCCGTAATAAATTGTCTTTAGCACACCAGCGATTGCCTTGGTTCACTCTTCTGGCTCTTGTCATATTCTTTAAAGTGTTTTTCGTAAGGAGATGTGCTTATAAAGGGAAGTGTTATACAAAAAGCTGATACTGAGACCATCTGCGGCGGTGCAATGTATGTGTGTATCTCGTATCTTGTTTTGGGTTTAGCATTCAGCACTCATTATTTGTTCCCTAAAATATGCATACCTCTTAACCTCTGAGCACAAAAATTCTGGACAAAGCCAAAAATAATGGGTGAACAAAACCTCCGAAATAGAGACAAATTTTAAACATTTCTCTCATAAGCTTAGCAAGTTGCTGGAATAAAAGGTCTTGTGTTAGCACACATTTTCTGAAATTAAATTGCCTGTCAATATTTAGTGACTTCACTGATTTGCACAAAAATCCAGAAAACCACATTTTTTATAAGGAACAGACTAAAAATATGAGGCAAAATATTAACATTCTGCAAAAATCTGGATAGTTGAGGTACAGAAATATTCAGTAGATGAATACGAAGCTAAACTAACGCGCGCCTTTGTGTCTGTGCATTCCTGTCTCGCTGCTTAGTCAGATTTACTGTGCTCGCGCGTGGCTTCAACGTCACAATGTAGAAACTACACGTTATGAAACCCTTGACATGTTTATACTATACTATGTAATTTGTTTACTTATGTCTGTAGAACTAGGCGTTTGGGGATAGAGAAGTGTGTGTGTGTGTGTGTGTGTGTGTGTGTGTGTGTGTGTGTGTGTGCGCGCGCGCGCATACCTATCATTCTCTAGCCATGAAAAAAATAACAACACTGGCCTTAAAATCATTAACAGAGGGACAGAAAAATGATCAGTTTCTTACTTCTCACAATAAAAGGTCTGAATATACTTGACCTTCGTTGGTTACTGAAAGATAATATCTCTACAAGCTCAGTTTATTTGTTTAATAAGGCATGTGCCCGACAAACAGGTCTGATTAACTGAAGAACTAATTCTTGGAAGAGTAAGACTAAATCTGCGGGGCAAAATTTTAGTGCGATGTCTAAATCAAAACAGTTTCATAGGTAGGTGTGGTGGGGAGAAAGGGTCGTTTACAAATGGGCTCCATGCCCAAAGGATTACATCTGCACTGACTGGGATACGCACACACCTGTATTGTCGCCTTTATTTAATTGTACCTTATTATAGAGCTCATTCCCACTGTTTTAGTTTTTGTGTTTAAGAACGAATATCCTTCTAGTACAAAATATACGTTCTCCGCTGATTCACTGGGAGGTCTAGCCCATGACTCTGTATGAAGGGGTACATTTATTTTCATCCAAGTTTTTAATGCATTATAACTTATATTCTACGTTACGATTAACGCAATATGGAACATACGTGCTTTATATATGAATCAGATTAGGAATAAAAGCAAAACTTAGCATGCGCTCACTTTTATTTTGCCACCGTTGCAGAGACTGAACGTGCCACCGAAGCACGCTGAGCAGTATGTGGATCTGATGCCCGACACACCCCGAACTGGAGGGATTATGCCTCTCAAGCGTTCCTCATCTGGGATATTAAAAAGTTCATATTCCTCGAAGTTCCACAGTGAAGTGTGTTAGTAATTTTAAATTATATCCATGATAAATCGAAGTTAATCATATTAACTCATTAAAAGAACTATTTTATAACTAAAATATCGCATGCAATTATCCTATGAGCTTCCTAGTTGAAGATGTTAGTTAGCAGTTAGCAAGTATTCCACATTTAGCCCATTATTTCCACATTAGGAGAGGCAGGGTTCCTCATTTTGGAGATGGAAGGTTGAAAGCTATGAGATGGATTATCTGCGCTGTTCGAGACCTCAAAATGGTGCAGAATGCGGACGAGGCATCTAGGAGCGACGGAGTCCTAGGACAAGACTGGTGACAAACGTGTACTATATATGCCACTTTTCCCTGATGTAGAACATTTAAATTTAGTAGTGAATAAGTTTCACTGAAAATGGTAGCAAGTGTTTATTCTGATTAGCTAAGTGAATCTGTATCATCCATACGTCCAATAACCTCGGTCGTTGTGCAACAGGTATTTTTTATATTAATGTATTGTTTGGAGTAAGTGGGCTGACTCTGATTTGTATAAGAAATTCTTCAGCCATGACCCTGGCACCCATCAATATAACGGGAGTGTCTGCGTGTGAAGGGGACAAAACTTTAAGAACGCATAAAGTGTTTTCATACGTACGAAAATTGCTTGTTCTGGCAAACCAAATCAAAAAGATCTACTCTGGAAGCTATACTCCCAAGTGTAAGAAAATGACTGTACAGAGCCTCCACAAGCAATGGTCTCAGCACCCCGGGCTACATTAAAAACAACGCGAATGGCAGTAAGCCCACTTTCCCAGTCAGAGTGGGCATTTTAAATGAACTCTAAGGTACAGCCAAGCTTTGTATCTAACAACTTCCTGTACGTGTGCTAGTACTGTTTGTCAACAACATGCAGGCTCTTCAGTTGAGCTTTACCATCACCATATTGTTGTTATTATTATTATCACTATTATTATTATTTGTTTTTAGAGTGAGAACAAAACAGATATGAAATGTATATCACTTCCTTCATTTAATTTAACAGTATTCTGCGACCTTCAGTCTAGAACGAAGCGTGTAAGAAAAGCCTGTAAGGAAACAGCCCGAAATGATTATTGTCAACAATCACGTTTTAATGAAACTTGACCGTTTGCAGCACTTCTCAAAGCATCATAACGCTTGCAAAAACATTTAATTGCTACATTTTCCGATTCTGTGTCATGGAACAGGGAGGGAGATATTTTAATCTTTTTTGTTTTACTTTGTTTTGGAAACTATATACGTTGAGTTGTATGCCTTGCTATAGCAGTCTAGCAAAATCAGTATTTAAGAAGTTATTGCAAGTTTATTTGACCAAATGTCTACTTGTAGAGAAAGACAAATAACTGTAATACCGTGAAAACCTTATTGTGTTTTATTTTATTAAGACTGGTGCATTTGTAGGCCTTTTCACGAATTTTCTCCTCTAAAAAGTATTGAACATATGTCTCAACTGTCCAGATTTTCGCAGAATGTCCAGATTTTTGTCACATATTTTCCGTATGTTCCTCATAAAATTTGTGTTTTTCTGATACATCAGCGAGAATTGAAATCATTAAGTAATAACACACATTTATGTTTCAGTCTTCATATCCTCGAACCTTCAGAAAATGCACACTAACACAAATCCTGATATTTAGACTTCATATCCTTCAGATAATTCATACGAACATAAATCCTGCTATTCTAGCAACGTTCTAAGCTTTTAAGAGCAAAATTTAAAAAGCGTCCCTATTCTGGGGCCTTTGCCCTGATATTATTTTAGGCTTTGTCTAGATTTCTTGTACTAAGAGGTTGAGAGGTATGGTTAAAGTCTGGGAATGTTGCAAGTTGATACTGCCAAAAGTTATGTAACAGACTGTTACATTTGCCACCTCTTGTAATACTCAGAAGCAATGGTGATAAGCGAAATATTAAGAGGATTTGCTTTGCGATTTTTTTTAATCCATTATAGATGCGCTGTGAGTCGACCTTTAGTAAACAAATAAAAGTCATAATAGGGCGGTTTGAATTTGATCAGGTGTGGTCTGTATTTTTTGGTTAACAGAACAAGAATAAATAATCGCATATGAGTGTATGTGCATAGTTTTTATAAACCAATTTTGTAGTGCAGAGAAAGCAGAGAGGCCTAAAATAAAAAATTCAACCCCTTACAATGATGGATTGGCTAAGTAAAGAGGATGCACATATAATTAATTCACATCTCCAAGAGACATACCTCTCAACTGTGCATATTTTCGCAGTATGCCCAGATTTGGGTTTGTTCCTCATAAAATTTGAGTTTTTATGGCAAAGCAGTCCGGACTGAATTCATTAAATAATGACAGACGTGAGTTTCATATTTCATATCGTTCAGAAAATGTACGGTAACACAAAACTCTTTTATTCTAGTATCTTTCCTAGAATCTTAATTTATAAGAGCAATATTTAAAGTATGTCCCTATTTTTGGCCTTTTTACTATGTCCAGATTTCTTGTGCTAAGAGGTGAGAGCTATGCTAAGAGGTAACGATGCCTCCTTCCTGCAGATGTCTAAATGCCTGTCCTACATGATGCTGCACGTTATGTATTTGTTGGTCAAATACTAACATTTTATTTTAATTCCTGGTTATCCTCTGCTTTACTAGTGTCAGTACATGGATTCCAGATACTCCAATATGCTTAACTCAAACATAAAAAGGCAACTTCAAAATGTATTCACTTGGGTGAAGTCTGGTAACAATGTTCAATCTGGAGAATTACATTAGTATGATTATTATTATTATTATTATCATCATCATCATCATCATTACAAAATAAATATTATTTGTTTGAAACTCATTCTTTTTACATCAATATAATCTAATCTCAGAAGAAAGGTTGCAGTTCTTTAGGCCCAAAAGAAGCACCACCATTCTCATAAATAGGATATGTAGATTTCTGATGCAGTCTATAGATGTTTTTGCTGTTATTCAAAGGAGGGGGCAGGTCTTCATTACGGGGGGAGACAAGAACATGTATGCATGCTCATCAATCTGCGCAGACTGCAGTTCTTATACTTTTTTCAGCATCTGACTAAAGTTCAGTGACTTATCCAGGCTTTTTATCTAGCTAGCTAGCCACCCACCTACTTACAGGAAAATCGACTTCTACTTTATTCCTTTCATCCATCTATTTACAGTGGTGATACTTTGAGTTTGCATTTTACACAAATGCGTCCCCTTGCTTGTCTGTTGCATGTACACCAAACTACACCTGTGTCACGTTATAAAACTAAAATGGTATTTATTTCAACTTCAACAGAGTGGTAAAGACATAATACTATTTGTTTACCAGCTCCATCTGATTAAGTAAGAAATGTCAAGATATGTCTTTCATTTATTTGTCGCGAGAAAGTCAAAACAAAATGGTGTGAATTATCCTAGTTACTTGCAGAAGCTGAATAATGCATTGCTTGCGTTGTTGTGTGAGTTCCCTGAAGCTGTAGTAACAAAAGCTGCTTTTTGCAGGACCCAACTTCCCAAAAAGGGACTGTCCCTCGCAAAGTTGTACAGGTGGTAACCCTACTCATCAGTGTAAGCATTAACTCAGTGGCGTCTGTATATTGTACCTCCACTTTCAATCCTAACTCTTTACACCTTGAGTTCACTCGCCACACATTCTGATGAAATGCCTGAGTTGTGTGAAATAATGGCCATAATGTATTTTAACAGGCAAAAACATGCCTCTCAACTGTCCAGAAGATATTTTGCAGAATGTTCTTGCTTGATTTTGCCTCTTACCTTTGCCATGTCACTTCCATTTTTTTATTTTATGGTACACCACTGATGATTACAATCAGACAATAATGCCAGACTAAAATTAGAGTTTCATATGTTGTTATTGTTCAGAAAATACATGTTGCAAAATCTCTATTAACTTTTTAAAGTGAATTGCAGTAGTATTTAAAATATGTTTCTGCTTTTGGCTCTGTCCTCCCACTGTGTTTAGCTTCGTTCACAATTTTTGACAAACAAGTTCAGACTCGAATGTGCCAGTATTCCTCAGGTGTATGTGAAGGTCTGTAACAAAATAACAATAGACTACCAGCTGGGCATGCTTACAGATACAGAGTGCTACATTTTTATACTCGTGCATGCATTCATTTTTTGTAAATACAAATATGCTACTTCACTTAAAACGAAATATGCAATGGAGCTGGAAGGATTTGAGTGCAAAAGCAGTAATTAATAAATCCGCGACTCCTGGGATTTTCCTGCTGCACTACTACACCTTACAGCGATCCGAATGTTGGGATTTGGGCACAATCGTTTCATTTGTTAGTCTAGAGTGGTAATTGGGAAGTGTGCGCTCCAGGGATTGGAAACTAGGATTCCAGTCCGATCCGTCATTTGCAAATACATTGTCTTGTCTCGTCGGTCCGACTGCCTGCCTGTCTGTCCGTTTAGTAAATTAATCTCCCCTGCAAAAGCGTACCCTACCCTGCCCTGTTTCAACTGACCAGTATTGGGAGTTCTGACCAATGCAAATATAAGGTGTGCTGCAGAAAGTTACTAAAGCAAATTACTTTTTAAAGTTTGTTTTTTACTTACTAGTGTATTATTAAAACAACGACACAACAATTATTTAAATAAGATTACAAATTCAGAAACCGACTTTGACAAACTTTGCTTCAGTAACAGTACAACCATGTGCAGAATCGCACTGCTGAAAAAATAAAATAAAATGACATCGTTATTGTGTTCGCTCGATTCCTTTCGGCTTGCCTGCAAAATCGGGCTGAATATTTCATTCAGTTCTAGTAATAATGATGTAGAGGAACAATATTCGATGATATTCCCGGGTTTCGTCTCACTGGTCTGTGTTTAATTTCCACTTGTGCGGGGTGGGTGGCATAGCCCCTTTTTCAGTAGAGGCTCGGGGATAAAGTATCTTGTAAAATATTGGTTATAAAGTTCTCTTAGCAGAGTATATAATGCAATGCAGTGCATTAGAAATACCACAAATGTACAAGAGTCATATAATGAACTAGATCAACAACTTTTGGGAATTCAACATATTTTGTGCATAGGATGAGACGGGTTTGAGGGTATGAAGCAATTCTTTTAACTGGGAAAAAAGTTTGAGAAGAGGGAGAACGTTCTAGAAGAGAGATACAGAGAGAATTTAAATACCAAAATACATTTTCAATGGTTGATTAACTTTCTTGTCCCCCACCCCAAATTCCGCTGTCAGCCTTCCTTTGGGAAGAAATATATAGTCGCAGCCAGTGTACAAACCAAAGTTCCCCACATAAATATCAACACGTATATATCAAGGAAATTCAACGAACATCAGGGTTTGTGGTTAATATTCATATATGCACACAATTAAAAGAGATAAGTCTGGAAATTTATGTTTGTTAAACTCAACTGGCTTCTCTGAGAAGTACAGTCTTCATATTTTATGAAGTATATACATTGAGTAGATTTTAGCAGTAATGACTAATAAGAACATTTCCCTTACAAGTGATTTAGATGAGATTGCCAGTAGCTTCGGTTTAATGGAATGGGGTCATTCATTTGTTTAAGACACCCCTGCTACCGTCAGTACACACACACACACACACACGCACACACACACTTTTTTGAAGTTAAATATGCCTGTGCGTGATTATGTTGCTTTTAGCAGTTATAATTTGATTGGTTCTCATGACTGAAATATAGATATGTATATGTCAGTGTGTGTGTGTGTGTGTGTGTGTGTGTGTGTGTGTGTGTGGAGGGTAACTGAGTTGGTGTTTAAGGGCTATACAGTTTAACATTTATTGTAGGCAAACAGTTTAAGTGCACAGATGATAACTAACCTCCATAGCTCTCAACGGAACCTTAGACAAACCTCATCAGAATCAGGGACAACTCCAGATATAATCAGGACAATTAGGATCACTTTTTAAAATGTTAGTACTATTAACTTGAGATGTTGACAAAAATGAGAGGGTGAATGAGCATATATTTTCTAAAGTAAAAGAAGTCTACACTTCTAATTATTGTAAATATGTATTTAAGTTTAATTGAGCACCTTTTCTCCAAAGGTCATTTTTAGGCTGAGGGACAGAGCTAAAATCTGAAAATCAGAGACAGCTGTGAGAGGATGTTTGAGACTGAACTGACACAACCAACCACCACCTCCAACACACACACACCTGAACCAGATTGTTTAAATTAACACGTTGTGTCTCGAATGATTTTTTTAATTGGCTAGCGAAAGGTACAGAACACAAACTGCATGCCAACAGGCAAGTAGCCTTGTGATTTTAGAAATGCAGACATTGTAGCCCAGCTGAATGCTTTTAAAATGGAGGCTATCTGGCTTATAATCTGGTAGTAACTCAACACGAGGATGTGAATCGGAATAATGCCAAGTAGTCCACTCTTCAATTTCCATTTTAAACATTGTTACTATAGCGTTGGGTACAAACAGATATGTAGTGTCTCCTGGATGGTTTGGTGGGATACAGAATGCAGACCCCATACTAACCAAGGTGTGTATAAGCTTCATTGGATAGAGGTATCAAGTGACCCCCCCCCCATTGCTCAGGAAGTAATTGAATGCATTCGGTTTTGTCATATTTGAAAATAATACTCTTTCCCGATGTTAGCATCTCTGATTTATGTTATTTAGTAGTAAGCACTACATCCTGTATACGATAAATTAAAATTAAAAAAATAGTTCATGGCATACCTATCAAACTCTTAACGCAAGAAATCTGGACAAAGCCAGCCGTAATGGGGGGCGAGGGGCAAAGGCCCAACAAATAGGGACATATTTTGAATATTGATCTTATACACTTAGAAAATTATTTTAATAACGATGTTTTTATTAGAGTGCATTTTTCTGAAGGGTATGAAGTCTGAAACTCAAATGTATGTCATTATTTAGTGACTTCGGTCTTCAGAGCTTAGTGATTTGCCAGAAAAACACAATTTTTATTAGGAACAGACCGAAAATATGAGGGAAAGTCTGGACATTCTGCATAAATCTGGACATTTGAAAGGCATGGTTCATGGAGATAATCCATTTAATAGGTGGAAGTAGGAACTATTTAGCTCTTCTTGTCAGTAAATGTTCTTAATATAAAATGCAGTTGCTACACATTATGCATCTATTGGTTTGCGGAGCACTTTCCTCAGACAGGGTGCCAACCAGGTTTAAAGCCAAGCCACATCCGGTTCTGATTATGAGAACATACCTAACTGAAGACTAACTCATTTAGAAGTGTTGTTGAACAAATATACGTTTACAGAACTATTAACAAGCTACTGCCTAGTAGAAGATATAGTTAGATGGCTATGTGAACCAGTGAGTCCCCCAAAAAAATGTCAATAAGTTTTAGTAAGTGTTACAAATTTCGTTCATTTGTTCCTCGTTAGGAGAGGCTGTGTTCCTTATTTTGGAGATAGAAGGTTGAGAGTTATAGACCAGATGTTGCACTGGTATTCTATTTTTGGAGTTCTGTTATTAATGATGTAGTATGTTTCTACTTCATGAAGTTATTCCTCAGTTTTATCGACATTATTTTAAATTTACACACATTGTTTAATATTAAGCAACTCCATTAATGTGTTGTAAATTTGTTTTCTTTTTTTATAATAAACACCTGGATTAATCCTAACAGGCCAGTTTGGAAGAAGACTCCATATTTTGAGCAATGACTATATAGTCAAAGTAAACTTTGTTGTCATTCACAAATCACACAAGTGCAAAAACAGAAGAAATTCCGTGTCTCCGGACTCAATGTGCAGACAACGTAGACTATTTTCACAGACATTTACACATATAGCCTCTAGCTATTACATCATGGACATGTAGGTAGACAGACTAATATTGCACATAATTAAAAACACATTTAACACTTTTAGAAGTGAACACTTTTGCATGATACTTTAGTATTGCGCAGGTACTTGGTTAAGACATTGCATTGATCCTTGCATAAAAAGAGACATTTGAGCATTGCACTGTGAATGTTAGATTATTGCACTATGGACCTTAAAGTATTCCAGTATGGTTAATTTAAGAACTGCAACATGTATTGTACTGGAAGAAGCGATATTTTACTGAATTGCTACTGCCCTAAGTTACAGTCATGGTGAATATTGCACTAAGTATTAGATGAAACTGGAAACCAGGTTAATGCACAATTTGAGACAGTTTGTACTGACCCAGGCGGACATCTTGGAGTGTAGTGGTTATTAGAGTTCAGCAGCCTGATAACAGCCTGTTCCTGAATCTGGTAGTTCTACAACGTATGCTTTAGAATCGCTTTCCGGATGATAGATGCAGGAACAGTCTGTAAGCAGGGCGAGTGCAGTCTTTAATTATTCCTTTGGCCCTGCTGAGATATAGTGGGCTAATCTAAACAAAACCAATTTATAGTGAGGAATTGTGGCGTTTCCATATTTGTGCTATGTACACTCACCCATTCATTCATTCTGTAAAAAAAAAAAAAAAGTTGATATAATTATCTTAAAAGGATATAGGACATAATTTTGGAGGCTAACACAAACACGCAAATATACGCACGCACTGGTAAAACTGCTAAGCAGTTATATTTTGCTAACCGTTTATTAAAGTGTTATGAGAGACTTCGTGAAGTACTGTGTTATATTTTAATGGAGTACAGCTGTATACTGTCTGAAGAAGGAACCCATAAAGCATCCATCCCAACCTGCAGACACTGAAAACAGCTACAAAGGCCTTTGAAAAGTTGCTGCATTCAGACAAAATTCTGGATATCTTAGCTTAAAATGTGAATTCCGAACAGTCCATAACTCTTTCCAGTAGGAAACAGAAATGGGAAACACAACTCAAAACAAGTTAAAAACCAAACTGACAAAATAACGGGAAATATGATCAATATGACAATGTAAAACCTGTAGACTTTTAATGATCTGATTTCAAAATTGTACCACACATTCACAAGGTCATTTTATTTTTGTTTTTGAAAAGATGAGATGCGATTGCTGCCACTATCACTTTTTTTTTGGGGGGGGGGGGGTGCAGGGAAAATGTGTGAATGGGGTAAATCAAGCCTGAAAATAGAGGAATACCTCCAAAGAAGGAACATTTTGTGCAAGGTTAAATCAAGACTAAAATATGAATGTTCCTCCAAAACAGGGATAGTTAAGCAATCTGCTGTAGTATGAGTGGACAGTGGAAAACTTTCTTGGGTGGCGAAAGCCAGGGAACTTTTTTGATTATGCTTATATAGGCCCCAGGGCTGATAGGCTAGTACCTAACTATGAACCTATTAAACTTGTATAGAGGATGCAATGTTTAGGCGAAAGTGACTCATGAGAATTGATTGTTGGGATCACGATTTCATTTCTTCAACTCTCTCAGCTATACCTATTTTGGGGGAAACGCGAATATTTTTCAAGCTTAATTTATCGCTATCCCTTCACATCATTGATCTGGTCCGATTTACCTATTTCACACAGCCCCCACACACACACACACACACAGCGCGCGCGCACACACACACACACACACACACACACCGATTTGAAGTTGTTTAGCAAACTGGAAACAAGATTAGATGACCAACACTCTGGTGGCACCAACATTAAAAAAAAAGAAGACGCAGGTTACCCTTTTCTCAAAAGTAAGTTTGCAGGCACAATTGCGGTCTGTGGCTGCAAACATACCTCCCAACTACACGGATTTTCTCAAAATGTCCAGATTTTTGCCTTATAATTTTGTTCCATTTTTCATAAAATTGTGGCTTTTTCGTAAATTAGTGGCAAATCATTAAAGATTGCAGTTAGAAAATAATGACAGACATTTGAGTTTTAGACTTCATACCCTTCAGAAAATTAATGCTAATGCAAAACCTGTTATTCTATCAACTTTCCAAGTTTGTAAGAGGAATATTTAAAAATTGCCCCTATTTGTACCACTTGTTATGGCTTTATCCAGATTTGCTACTCCAAGAGGTTGAGAAGTATGGTTACAAATAGTCTATTATGGTCAGTGTACTGCTCAGGTAAACAAACTAAATAAATACAAATAAACAATTTGTGAAGTCGAGTTTTGCAATATCATCCATACATTTTAAACTGCGTCTTTAGTGACTTTTTTGCATAATCTTGCCACTCATTTGTAAATGTGTGTTTCTGAGTAGTGTCCCACAATTGTATGCGAAGTGGGATGAGTTTCATGCTAATTGTTATTCAAAAATAATGCTAATTAGGTGCCCATATTTTTGACTGCTTTCTATTTCTTTGCAATATCAGCAGTCCGAGATATACGATTTAGTTGAAGAAGAACTTCACAGCATTCCATTGGTCATGTCCAATTTCCCCTCAGACACGAGTGGTACATTTGGTCTTACCATTCTCCCTATTTCGCTGCCTGTTTCTTTTAACAGAAACACACACACACACACACACACACACACACACACACACACAGGGTGCTTTTTATTTCTAAACGTAGAGTTGTAAGTAAAATAATAATACTTAATATTCCATGACCTAAAGACTGCATCTACTGTGTGTAGTGAGGATTTGAGTGACGGTATTATAAACTCGCCCAACTATGATAATTATTATTATTGTGTTGGTTAATATGCGTAACATTTTAAATGCTATACATTGCATGTTTGGGGAGGGGGTGTACATCAGTATTTTTTTATTGTCTTAGGGCACAGCACCTAAACTCTTAAGGCCTTACATTTTCCAATGAAGGTTATTTGCTAAACCTAAAACATTGCATTGAGCTGAACTGTAGGCATTAATATTTAATTAACGACTTTGGAACATGCACTTATTATGGTAAACATGTAACTGACTAGAACATTCTATTGTACAGAACAAATGCTCAATGTTTGAATGTTTTTTCAGCCTAGCTGACATATATGATACAGTAGAAACAGTACCACATTTGGTTTTGTTTAGCATTTAATCTTCACATTGATTCCCCATTTCTCCATCCATCAACTTATCATAAAATATCTGCAGCCCTCCAAATGCAGGCTATATATTTAGAAATATCCATTTAATTATTAATTTAATTTAGTTGTGTCTAAAGGAATGCATTTTAGAGGAATAGTCCTAATCCTGTGCAGTTATATACAGATCTGCGTTGTGGACATTAGATACTTCCAACATTTTATGGATTATCTGAGCTATAACGTTTCTGAAATAGTTTTAAGATTTTTTTCCTCTAGAAGAATAGCATTAGGTGTCATGTGAATAGTTTGGTTGAAATAACGGTCACAGAAACATTACAGACAACTGCATTTTTCCGCAGACTAACGGGGAATACACCAGAAACTCCAGAACGATGTATCAATGTTTGGTTATATAACAATTGCGGTAAAGGTTGAATTTATTGGTTGAGGGCTGCCACGTGTACAGCATAAGTAACAAATCAGAATAAAGCCTGATGGGTTAGTTTGTCTGTGATAAAAAGACGGTTACCACCCGTAAGAACAGCAATGACTGCCTGGGAAATTATTCTGCAAAGGTTTACCCATAACTGGCTTTTACTCATTACACTGGCTGTGTCCTTGTGTCCAAGCCACCAGCTGTGGATGAACACCTACACTTAATTGTTCATTACTCTAATTGTTGCATTTAAAAACCACCCAGTAGAGAAAATGTAAACTCTTGTTTTTAATGTAATAAAGTTAATTATGCAGGTGAAATTCAAAGAACAAGTCTATCAGCGAATAATAGCATAAAAAGCCATTTGATCCAATTGTTTTCTAGGAATGGGTGAAGTAAATCCTTGTTCTCGACTTTTTTTTTTTTTTTTTTTTTTGAGCTTATTAATGTGGTTGTGACATGTTGACTGAAATTGTTTTATTTTGTCAAGAAAATCAACAACTAATACACGGTAATGTGACGTGCATTCTATGAACTATGCAGCTATGTGTAGCTCAGTATTATGAGCGAACACTTTTGCACCTTACCTTAATTCAACTACTGAGCTTTGAGTGGCTACATGTTCTCAGAGATGAATGCATTCACCGCGTTTTTATGTAGAAAGAAATAGGTTTAAGCTTCAATTCCTCTTGTATTCAGATATGAAAATAGTACACCACCATTCTGCCAGTACATAAACTTAAGAAAACAATGTGTGTAAACTATACTTACTGATACATAAAATATTTCCTAAGCAAGTGGAGTAGTTAAAGATTTTTTTCATCCCACCGCCCTTGTATTCTCTCTCCTGCATAATCGAATGAGCAATATTTTTCAGACTTGCTTTGCCAATAAATAGAATACAGTGCTTGTGTTTTAGAAACAGACGAGAATTTAAGGCAAACTAAAATATTCGTGATTAAATGTTTGTGATGGACTCTGAATGGTGTATTAATCCTTTTAACTGTTCTGCACCTCCCGTCCTTGTCTCACCCCACACACACACACACACTTGTGTTTTACCTCATTTTGGATAGATGGCACAGGTAGCTGCTGTTAGTAAAGTATGCATGCTATCGTTGTACTTGGCAAACTCTCTGCTCAAGAAGAAGCTAAAGGTCAAACCCTTTGGCAATTTTTCCCTTTGCCAACCCGTCCACTTCAAACTGGTGGACAAATGGCAACTCTGCCCTAACTTTAAGTTTGGGCAAAGCGTGTAAATGAATACAGGATACATCTGTACTTATTATTTACTTTTTCTTTCATAATTAAATGATTTTAACTCTATAAAAAGGCACTCATACCATACAAGACAACTGCTGGAAGAACTTGGAAATAAGTGTTCTTGGATTTCCTTTCGGGTCAACTGATTTGTATTACTTTGTAATCTGCTCCACCCACAAAAGGTAGATGAGGGTGGTCATTTAGTTATTTGTCTTTTCCAAGGTGCCCCAAATTCAAGTTTTATTTGAGTATACCTTGGTGATTTTTTTAATTACACTCTTGTTTTTGAAATGACGTAAACTGCTGGCTCCTAGTTCATCCACAAACAATTTATTCTGAACGAACAGTGTATAGTAAGCTTCGTCGTACAACTTCCTCAGACCGAATAAATTGTTTGTGGATGAACTAGGAGCCAGCAGTTCATTTCATTGGTACAGTTTTGACACTCTTGTTTCGTCAGTTGCAAGCTTGTAGTCAGCTTTGTGAGCATATACTTGGTTAATAAGGTAAGAATAGTTAATTCATTTTTTCACAGACGGGGGCATACATTTAAACTACCCCTGTGTTTTAGTGTCATTTCTAATTCTGACTCAGATTTTAGCTCTGTCTCTTTTAGTCCCCCCTAGAACTGATGACTGTTGAAAAAAAAGGTGGCGAATAACATTTGATAAATAATGACAATACTTAGAGCTATAAACTTCTTATATTTCAAAAATGTATACTCATGCATATTCTCTTAATCTGTCAGCGTCTCAAGTTAATAGCATTACTATTTTGAAAGTGCTCCTAATTCATTTGAGAAGTATGGGGATACCAGGTTAAGCACAGAAAAGCAAGAACATGCATAGGAACTGCAACTTTATTAATCAAGCAGACGTTAACGAATCCAACACGGAAGCTGACAAAACAAAACGGTGTAGTTTTATCCTTTTTATCCAATCCAGGGAGGCAGAATTGCAAGAGAGAGAGAGAGGGATAAGCCTATTCCACCGCTCTGTGGGTACGCAGTGTAAAATCTATACCTAGATAACGTGCCACTGCAGTGCGGGATACATTCACAAGCCCACTTACACACTACCTGCATACCTCAGTGCAACTTGGAGGATGACTGCCGATTATCTTAAAAGCTAGCCAGAAAGCGTAAATTCAAGGGAATCGTTTATCAATGGAGGTTAAGGAAGAGAAATAAAAAAAGAAAAGAGAATAACACCATATTGCGATATACAGAAGATGAAGAAGGCCGAAAAGGCGACAATATCAAAACTTTTGACGCACAGCATGCTATTTTGAAAAAAAAAAAACTAAAGCAATACTAAACATCAGTAATGATTTCGAATCATTAAAATTGCATATAAAATGAGAAAATCAAATATTTTTTTTTTAGTTTTGCACCATATATTTATGAATGGCACTTATATGGGTGTGTCTAAAAATATGGAGAGGGTCTGAAATGTATCCAACATTTGATTGGGACTCAGCATATTGTTAAGAGGGGTCATTCGTAAACTACTGTTACCCCCCCCCCCCCACACACACACACACACACACGTGCACAAAGAGAGAGAGAATGAGAGAGAAGAACGCAGGAAAACAATATTAACAGTCACAGCAATGAAAACGTCTCATTTATGTATTGGGTGATAATGAATGTCTTTTTGCAGTAATGACAAGACATTTGAGTTTCTGAGGCTTGGAATCATCCATCAAGAACTAAGTAACATATTTAACATTTTCTGTATTTCTTCGCTGCCTAACTTTATCCATGGTAAGCTTTTCGTTAGAAGAAACGTGGTTATTCATGTTATTCTTGAACCAAATTATCTTGAATGAATGGTTCCCTTCTGATCCCGAAACTACCGTATTAAAAGCAAAGATGTGTCTATATCCGTCCAACCATACACAACCTCTTTTCCCACTTGGGGTCAGGGTGTCACTTCAATAGTGACAATCATCTAGAGCTAATGTTCGCACCCCGGGTGGTTAACCTGTCGCGTTGGTTCTTCTATACCACCCACTCGCACACACGCTCACACCTATGGCCAATTTAGAGTGTCCAGTCCATCTACTGCGTGTCTTTGGATGCTGTTCGCTTATCTTATCAGAATACCTGCATGTGTGTTTGTGTGTCTGTGCTGTGTGGTTGTGTGGTGCTATGAGCGACAGAAAGACTGATTAGCTTTGCACTTCAGACAGCAGAAAGAATTTTATTTTCTACGTGACAGGGAAGCCCTGTAATAACTAAATTATTACTTCTTGAGATGATCAGCTATATGAATACTGATATCTACAAAGCTTAAAAGGCAGCTGCCAACTAAAGACTACACATTTTTATTCCATTATCTGTATTATATATTTATTTCTTCACATTGTTTTATTGTAGTAATTTTTCCTATCAAGTTTTAGTAGAATCAATCTTTATAACAAATTAGAGTCTGCAGTCTTACCATATACTTTGTAGGTATACAACGTTTCTGTGAACTTCTCAAATATAAGAAACACAAAAACAGTATTTCATGTCAGAAAGTAAACATTACTACACCTGATCCAATTTTACTCATAGACATGTTTTGCAAATAACATTTTAAGCCTGCAGCACTTAATTAAAATAATACATAATACAAAAGTGACATAATTCATAACTCAGCAATGCAACATTATAAACACTTAAAGAAGGCACCAATAAATAATTTTCATTTTGTCTGTGTCCAGTGAGTACTTTGTTAGTACTCAAAAGCAGTTTCCTCTATCTCTTCAAGAATGAAAAAAAAAAAAACATTATTTGGACCTAAGTGTTCATGTCTGTATTCAGACGTTTTGTTTGCAAATAACCCTATGAATTTACACAGTTTATTTTAAATATGGATATAATCACTTCAGCTAACTATTGTGCATTGCTAAAAAATTGGGACTAGATGTAAAGTTCCATTATCACATTTTGCAATCACTTTGCCTCAGTAAAGATTCTAAGGATGATCAAAAAAGTGCAGTTTTAATGTAATTAGAAAACAAAAGGAAGTTGTTTGGGCTCATTCTTATACAACCAAGTACACCAAAATCATTCTGAACAAAAGGCAAAATAAAACACAGAAATACACAATACCTTTGCTTTGGAAAATTTGCAGAGGTTAAATTACTACCAAAAAAGTCTAACAATTCCCTTCTGCTTTGGCAAGCATTGTCCATAATGTGCTCTCCTATGCAGTCTCTTCCCTCTGAATTCATTCATCGGGAGTTGTCTAGGTCTTCTCAGAATAAATCACATTGCATTGCCCGTGTTGTAACAAAATGTCCGGAATCAGTGTTTTCCACTAGCCATTGCCCCTCTATGAGAGGCCAACTTCATTGATTTGGTAAGCCCACTGTCCTCTATTTTCTACTCCATTTAATTATATAATTAATTCTGTTAATTGAAGTATGCAGGAATCCATTGCATCTGATTCAAAATTTGTCTGAATACTTAACAGTAACAGTTCTATGTACAGTCTTTATACACACTATTTACATCAGTTTTAAAGCAATTTTTCTGTTTATATTATTTATGTACAATATTTACAAAAAACGGAGTCTACAACACAACTACATACTCAGTTACAGTTACTGTGACTATCTAGCTTTCATTTTCCATTCCAGTGTGTAGAGAGCAGTACGTTTTAAATATAAATGGGCAGAAGTAACAACTTCTGGGTCATAAATCTGTTTTCATAGGTATTAATAATGCAGAGTTCTCATTTTTATAACCCCCTAATCACTGTTAATATTTTTGCCCTTTCATATGCAATTCTAGTTCCATTGGATGTCCTATTACCTGCAATTAACTTGATTTAATGGTCTTCATATTTACTATTTGCTTTATAAGGAAATAATCTGCCTGGAGATGCTTTTCAGATACAGCAAGAACAATAAAAGTTATAAAAATTCAGTTTATGGAAAGTAAATTTACAGTGTAAGTCTGCAAACAAGTATAGCAACATACATTAACAAACTACAAAGTTATATAAAAATACTGGTAGGACGTTTTATATAAACATGCAAATCTTTATTTAAGCTTAGTCTTTTACTCTGTCTCTGGCTGTGACTATGAACATAGCCACTCTGTTTACTAACAAGTTTTCCAGTTCAAAGACTTCATTAATAATATCCTGGCCTTTTCATAGCACCTTGATACATACAGATTCATACTTTTACATACAACTTTTATACTTTTCATCATCATCCAAGATAAGTATGTTTTCCTTTCTATTTGTAATGCTTGTGCTGTTGTACTTCATTGTAGGTTTAGGGGATGTCAACTCCTAAAAAGAAAGACAGATGTTCTTGTGTAAGCAAGTACCTCACAAAGGCTTTTTTTTTCATTGTGTGTGTGTGTGTTATTTACTTGGACCCCACTCACAACATTGCTTCTTATAGAATATTTTCTAATTTTATTGAAAAGACCCTGACAAAGGGAGCAAGCTCTGAAGATCTCTTTAGAGAGGAAAAGACTTGAGGCCCTTTTTCAGCAGGCCACAGTGTCATTGGGGACTCAACAGCGACAAGTCTCAGGTGTCCTGCCCAAAAAAAAAAATGAAATACTTGGAGAAATATAGTCGCCCTGCTAGACAGGGGTCCAGGGAAGTAAATAGTGTGGGAAGAAATAGCCAGGGAATTGTTATGGCTAGGCTTGTATAGGCCCTAGGGCCGATAGCCTCGTACCAACCTATGAACCTATGAATCCATAGTGTTACTGGGTACTCTAAACATTTGTCCTTTGCATTCAAATTTTTGTGGCTGGGTGTGTGTATGTTTGTTTGTGTGTGTGTGTGTGTGTGTGTGTGTGTGTGTGTGTGTGTGTGTGTGTGTGTGTGTGTGTGTGTGTGTGTGTAGGTGTAGGTGTGTGTGTGTGTGTGTGTGTGCGTGTGTGCGTGTGTGTGTGTGTGTGTAGGTGTGTGTGTGTATGAATATTTCTGCGTAAATGGATGCATACATGCATACATGTAGGGTAAGGGGAAAGCAGATATGACTTAGTTTATTCAAAGAGCTGAAAATATGAGTTTTTGTTTCTTATCTAGAGTGAATTTTTTAATTTTATATTTTCATGGGTGAGAATATCTGGATCATATTACTTGATTGGTAGCATGTGTTTCTTCCTGGTATAAGTCAGATGAAGTGAAAGTAACTCTCGGAATGAAATTAATGGAATTTTCCATTATCTTACTAAATTGTTCACTCCTGATCTGCCATTTTCTGTGATGTTACCTCACAAACTACTTCACTTCAGTCATTTGAGTCTTTCTAGTGGGAGACATAGTGGTATAGTAATTAGTGTTGCTGTTTCACAGAGCTTGATTCCCTGCTTTGGTTCCCAACTAGCATTCATTATGTATGGAAAATGCATGTTTTCCCTCTGTCCAGGTGAGCTTTGCAAGGGACTATGGTTTCCTAGGTGATTTGGTGATGTCCCTGTGTTCAGATTTGCTCCTACATATAATATGTGGACATTATGAGTATTTATATGTCTTGGAATTAATTGGCATTTCACCAAGAAATGTTTTCACCCTTATGCTCTGGGGACAGGATTTAGATCCCAATGAATCTGAACCAGATAAAACTGATATTGAACATGGATTTAAAATATCAAAACTAATAAATTATGGTATTATTTTACAAAACTACACATACAGGCATGCAAGGAACACCAGTCATGTTTCAATTTTATTTTCAAATCATAAAACATAAGGAAATGAACACGTGCTAGGGATTGCTTTTCAACTCTGAAAGCATGGAGATGACCTGAATTTGGGTTTATTGTAATACTAAAGTTCCCAGCTCAATCATATTATAAGAGTCTACATTGTACAGAAAGGATTCTAAAAGTAGCACACCAGGCACAATGGCTTATTGGACTGGAACCCATACTGAGACTTGACATTGTGGATTCAATTAGCATCTCAGGTATTAGAAGAGATAGGCAGAGGAGTGGGAAGGAAAGGCTAGTGTCAGTTCACCCATCCAGGAGCGAAGGTCTAGTGTTTCTGCTCACAACTGGGTACATCCTATTGGAGACTGGTGGGTACATTCTCTTCATGTAGGATGTTACCATTTTTTTGATAATGTGGGGCTAAGTGTAGGCTTGTCCACACATGCAGGAATGTGTGTGATATCACATTCATGACCCAGCTTAGTTAGTGTTTTCCAACCCCCAGTACTTAAAAATGCCTGCCTTTCTGGCTGCCTATATAATCCCTGCCTCCTAATCCTTTTACCTGAACATGGCTGGTGGTCACATAAGAACATTTCTGCAATACACTTCTTCCCTGAAGAGGAGGGGCCCACCTTCATAAGGGGTATGGCAAGATTTTGGCAGTCCACAAGATAAAGAATGAGCAGGGTTCATTAGGACATTCATAGTTCATCACTGGAAGAAATATAAGGCCATAAATGAAAGTAGAAAGCTGTACTATGATTTGTACATCTGTACATCTAGGATTCAGAATATGACTGTGGAATGCACCCAAAGTGCTACTCAACCCTACACCAACTGCAGCTGTTTTGCATCATATAGTGAGAGAAATTGTTTTTTGACGAATGATCTTACTGTCAATATCTACTTGATCAGGTGATATTTTATATACCCCAAAGCTGTGTCACCTCACTCAGTTGCCAACAACAAGGTACGCTCTTGTTTCATCCTACTATTCCTTTTGCGCTGGTATTGCTTTTGGACTGCTTTTGCTATTTTTCTGTTAATACTGTTTTGCTCTTAGATTGTTGTTGTCTTTTTTTAGCTCTTAAGCTGCCCATACCTCACATATTATTGTTTGTTGGTAGTTTTCTAATTGCTATTATCTTTTCTGTTATTATTGTTGCTAGTCAATGCTCTGTTGTTATACTTAATCCTAATTGTTACAACTAATATGTAACCATGTTAACTATCAGCTAGTCGTATTAGTACCTTTACTTCAATCCACTGTCTCTTGATTTTTCATGTGCCTTATTATCTCATCATCCCATAGATTGTACTATTAGATTACTTATCCACCACCCCTTTCTCTAATGTTGGTGTTGGGGTTGCCATAATGATTACAGTATTTACCTTGCAGACCCAAGGTACAGAGTTTGATTCTCAAATGGGATAATTGATTTGGCTTAAAATGGCACAGAAGGGCAGCTAGCATGGTACTAACCTATACAGTACTTAATTTTAATGCCAGTCTTCTAATGCAGCACTTTAATCTAAATCCCAGCAGTAGTCTAACATAACACAAACAACTTAGTAACAATCATCACAGACTCGTGAGATGCAGTTGTCTCACACCTGTCAAGTCTTTTAACACTAGGAATATCAAAGCAATGTAGGAACTTTCTCTGGTTTACTGACAGTCCCTTTCTCCTTGATATTGCTAACTCATTCTGTGAGAGAAGCAATTACACACTCAGATTGGGGCATTTATCTGGCAGTTTGTGCAGATGACTAAGAAGCTGAACTGATAAAGAGCTGCTTCCAGTAAGTCAATGTTACAGAGTTTGATTCCTTTCTCACCCATTTGCCATCTTTGTGACTTAGCAAATCACTTAACCAGATAGTACGTCCAGGTCACCCCCTTAAAAGAGACACTTACGTCCAGTGGGCTTACCCATTTAACAAATAGATACAATAAAAAAGAAACTACTCCACATCAGATACAGTCAGCAAAGAGCAGTATATCTCAAAAGTTAATTATGCTAAATTAGTCAAAATTTCCTACCTAAGCCTTCCAGACACCCAGAAAGTAAACCACAGCCAACTAGAGGTACACTAGTATTTACAATACCTTCCATCTTCACATAAGTACAAGGAATTATCAATACTGCATGCCTGAGCTGCTAAGATCACACAGGTCTGCTATGAATCATAAAGCCTTGTTCTGGATAATTCCAGTATCAAACACACTGACACCATACTCACCAGTCAGGAGAAGAGGAGGATTATGGTCAAACGTCTCTCTGGTGCATGGATCTGTGACATTACAAAGGCTCCCAGGATCCTTCACCATTATAAATGTGACTATGACCTTACTGTCACCTATATGGGAATGAACTGCCTTTGGTGGTCTTACCCTAAGGGAGGTACAGGCAGGCACAGTTGAGCTCATCATCTATGTCTCTAAGGAAGGAAAACAGTGTGAATGAATATGTTTCCCTCAGCAAGACTGGTGGCCAAGTTCAAAGTTGAAGCAATTGCCTATGATGACTGACTTGAAAGCTGGCTTCTTTCTAGGGGGATGTCCAGTTTGTCAATCAAGGACCAGATAGTCAACAGGCCCTCCTGCTTTACAAGGGATGGCCTGAACTTCTCATAACGTGGCCTTCTTGCACTGTCTAGAGCCTTTGCTTCCTCAATAGTGCCATTTATAGGCAAGTTCAAATAACAAGCATATCCAGTTAGAAAAAATTAGTGCTAAGAATTTAAGCAACAAATACATGAGCCTTAGGTCTACGTCACTCACAAAGCATCTATATTTATGCAATTGCCAAGACTTGGTTTCAGAACAATTACATCACTCCCCAGTTTCTGTGCCTACAATGCATACAGGATCACTTGGAGGTCTGAGTTTGTGTCTATACTTATTATGAACCCTACTATTTCATACCCAACCTTGCACAATTCTAGCTTAAAATGCATAGAAATCCTAGAATACTTCAACAAAACTACCTGCCATGTAATTACTAACTACAGGTCTCCTTTCAAACCTCCTTCAGAGATACTGATTATATAAGGCAATTCAGAAAGTTACCCATGATGCCAAATACCCTTATTATGGGAATGTGTAATAACCCTTCAGTTAGCTGACTAACCTATACAATCACCAATAAATATGCCCAGAGATTACTTAATTTTATAAATTCTAACTTATTGGTGTGAATTGTTCCTATCCCAACCAGGTGTGTTATTCCCTTCATCTTGTCCTTGCCTGCTGCTCACTTTCCTGTACCAACCCATATGTAATTTCCTCCATGGTTAAATAAGCTCACATGGCTGAAGTTTCATCCTTAATACAAGCCTCTCCAGCTGTAAAATCTTTATTACATTTTGGAACCATTCAAAACCAGCTTACTGATACTTAACAGCTTAGACAAGCACATCTGATATACTCCACTAAATAAGTCAATTCATGATGCTAGCATTGCTTCTTCATACTCCTCAGAATATTATTCTCTCAAAAATAATTGTATTGAAGAGACTGTTCCACTCAGTTGCAACACTGTGATAACAATTTCATCTTTTTCCCCATACAGGTTATCTAGAAGATTATGCAAGACCCCTAGGCAAACCATAAGGGAGAACAAATCTAGTTATGTCTGTAGAGTAACCATCAATAAAACCAATAATCACAGGAGCTTCATCAGCTACACCAGGAGCCTCAGAAGTAATAAACAGTTCTTCTCTGAACTTATTGCCAATGACATATACCATTCTGGCCCAGCAAGCACAGCTAATATCCTTACAGACAAGTTTGGCTGTAACTTCATGCCCCCCACATGTCTCATTGCCCCCAATTTTTCATCTGAAATTATCACAGGCCAAAACACTTTGGCACTCTCCAGGACCAAAACCACTAGTTTCCTGGGTCCACACAAAATTGCAGGCCATCTACTTGTAAGAGTCAAGCACCACATATCAAAATCACTTCTAAATCTCATTAACCTTATTTTTTTCCACTTGGAAAACAGCCATAGTAGTACACCTCCCCCAGTGGTAAGATAGAGCCTGGTAACTATAGGCCTATTAGTCTTCGAAGGGTTATCTGTAAAGCCCTGGAACACATTATTGCTGAATGAATTAACAGTGACATAGGCCATCTCCAAACCTTGATTGTTATCTACCTGGATTTGTTAAATACAGGTCACGTTTTTCTCAAACTAGTTGTTTCATTTGATAAGGTCAACAAATCTTTAGAAGAGAGACAGATTATCCATACTGCCTATGTTGACCCTGGCAAGGTCTTTAGTACCATATCTTACATGGACATCATATATAATTTCTCCACACTAATTGTTGATTCTTGCATGGCCTGCTGGATAGAAAATTGGCTTACTGACAGAACTTATACTGTAAAGACAGAAAATATCTTCTTTATCCAAGGAGATGTTTATGTCAGTGTTCCACAGGGATCTTTCTAGGATCCTCTCTTATTCAGCATTTACGTCTCAGAAGTGATACCTGGCAACAATGTTCTTTGGCTACCAAAGTTTGTAGATGACTGCAAATTAAAAGCCGTGGTAGCAAGTGACTTCTAAGCAGGTGGGGGGGGGGGGCCTGCATGAAGCAATTGAACAGTTGAAGCTAACTATAATGGAGTAGGGGCATATCATAGCAGGTCAATAACCATTTACCTGTGATTAAACAACAGTTGCAGTCAGTCATTTTAGGTTCATAGATTCATAGGTTCATACTAGGCTATCTGCCCTGGGGCAATTATAAGCCTAGCCCGATTCTGTATGGCTTACGCCACCCCTTGATTTGAGTATACTGTGCCCTTTTAAAGGTTTAGTTTACTGTGCCTCTGTCTAATAGTGACACGGGAGTAATCCCTGGGACAAACCTACGATCCCCCATCCACTTATCGAGATTCTTCTTGAAGAGATTCAGTGAGGTGCTCTGCCTCACATGAACTGGAATTCTATTCCAGAACGAAGGGAGCCTCTGGGTTATGAACCTGTCCCTCCAGCAAGTTCTATTTATTTCTGTGCTGAGGTTCAAGTCCCTCGAGCGTGTGGCTCTAAGGGATTTAGATTTACTGAGGTGGAGCATGTCCATTAATTCTGGATTTGACATAGCTTTGTATGTCAGGCATAGATCGCCTCGAAGTAGGCGGTATGCAACTGAGTAGAGCTGGAGTTTTTAACCGAGCAGCATATGGCATCTGTTTGAGACCCTTGATCCTCTTGGTGAGATACTTTTGGGGTCTTTCTAATT